>NW_024067531.1:0-19468 GCF_015039405.1 Cantharellus anzutake | reverse complement strand
CAGTGGAAAACCCTGGAACTTGTCTCCCGCGACTACTGGTGGCCCCGGATGGCAGAGTATGTCGGGCGGTACGTATGCAGGTGCGACACCTGCAACTGCATCAAATCTTTCCCCTCATGAAAAGTTGGGAAGCTCACCCCAAACAAGGTCCCCACCTGTCACTGGCAAGTGATCTCAGTAGACATGGTGGGAAAGCTCCCAGAGTCCAAAGGCTATAATGCCATCCTGGTGGTAGTAGACCGCCTGTCCAAGCGTATCCACGTGGCCCCCACCGTGACGACCGTAGACTCGGAGGGTATCGCACAGCTCTTTCTAGAGCATGTCTGGAGGCACCATGGGCTCCCAGCGGAGATCCTCAGCGACAGAGGGAGCACCTTCGTCTCCCGCTTCTCAAAAGAGCTTGTAGACCTTCTAGGCATCAAGCTGACCCCTTCAATGCCCTACCACCCCAGAAGGACGGACAGACTGAGTGGGTCAACCAAGAGATCGAAGCTTATCTCCGGGTGTGTCAGGGCACACCTGCCTGACCCAGCTCCACCCGGCCCAATCTGACCCGGTACCCCTGTCCACCCTTCCTCACCTCCCCCCCTTCCCCTTCTACTCTCCTCATTCTCCCTTCCTCACTTTCTTTCTATCTTACTTCTTCTTTATCCTCTCTTTATTCTACACGGACGACCTTCCTTGTATCAATGTACCATTGACCCATCTGCTGCACACCCACCATGTACCCGGCCCGGACACCTCAGGTGACTTCCCATTGTGCCCAGCATGCGTGCATGCACCGGATGGCTTTGGGATCTCCCACAGAGACACCCGGGTGGTTATGGCTGTGTGCGAGGGTGACATGGCACTTGTCATGTGATCTAAGCCGCATGTATATAAACGAACCTGAAGTGGGAACCAAAGAAGTAGCCTTCTTCTCAACTTTCCACTTCAGTCTAAGTGGCCAGGGACCACTGTCCCGTATCGGGCCTGTCAGTACGCGCACCTGATCCGCCCCCCACCAGGCTCTCAGCCCCGGATGCTACACCTGGGCTCCCTCGACCCCAGACGAGTCCCTGACAGGGTGTTCGTCAACCATCGACAGGACGACTGGGTGGACTGGCTCCTGCTGGCGGAATTCTCCTGCAACAACTGCATCCACTCATTGTCAGGGCACGTCTTCGGGTCGCTAGCGTAAGTAGTGCAGCGCCACATGGCCCGTATCCCCATCAGATTCTTCTTCTTTTCCGCTTCTGATCTTCTATTTGATCTGGTCATGCGGTATCGGTTATGATGCCGTGTGATCTTCTATCATCTTTGATCCGCTTCTACCGGTTATTAGTTAGTTGGCTAGTTACCATCTCTACCATGTACATATATATCCTTTGCTGGCATGGGCATGTCCCCCAGCTTTGCTATCAACTTGGTTTTGGGGGCATCCTTTGTTGCGAGCACGCACGACCCTGACACTCATCCACCCACCGAACTCCTTTTGAACTCGACACCGGCCAACACCCCAGGATGGGGACAGAGCCCACACACACATCCGAGGTGGAAGCTGCTGACACGTTCTCATCAAGGATGATGAAAATGCAAGAGGAGGCGAAGGCCGCACTGGAACATGCAGCGGACGAGATGGCCCGTTACTATGACTGAGACTGCAAAACAGCCCCAAAGTACCAAGAAGGTGACCGAGTCTGGCTCAGTGTGCAAAACTACACGACTGACCGCCCAACAAAAAAATTGGACCACAAATGGCTCGGCCCCTTCAAAATCGTCAAAGTTGTTTCCCCTGCTGCCATCAAACTCCAACTTACCGCACGCCAGAAGGGAATCCACCCGGTTGTATCTGTAACAAACGTCAGACCACACTGCCCGGATGATATCCCAGAATGACCCACTGACCCCCACCCAGGTCCGGAACTTGTAGACGGAGAGGAAGAGTACGAGGTTGAGAAGGTATTGGACTCTAAGTGGCTACGCCGGAAACTCTGGTATCTGGTAAAGTTCGTTGGTTGGCCAAGCTCAGAGAACCAATTGCTTCAACGGGACCACTTAGCCCATGCCCCCAACTGGATCGAGGAATTCCACAGGATGCACCCCCAAGCCCCAGGGAGAGAGAGAGAGAACCATCTGACTGCTTCGAGGAAGCGGCTTAAGGAGGGGGTGATGTCAGGGCACACCCGCCTGACCCGGTTCCACCCGGGCCCACCTCACCTGCTCCCTGCTACCCATCCTTCCTCCATCCTCCATCCTCCCTCTTCCCCTTCTTCCCTTTCCTCCCTTTCCCTCTTTCCTCTTTCTCCTTTATTTCATTCTCCCTTTCTGTTTATTCTTTCTATTTACATGGACCACCTTCCCTTGTATCATTGTACTGTTGACCCATCCGGCTCAGACACCCCGGATGACTTCCTGCTACGCATAGCATGCATGCCTGCAGTGGATGCCCTCAGGATCCCCTGTGGGGATACCCGGATGGCTGTGGCTCTCCCCGTAGATGACGTGGCACTCATCATGTGACCCAAGCCGCATGTACATAAATGTACCTGAAGTGGGAACTGAAGAAGTAACCTTCTTCTCACGTTTTCCACTTCAGGTAAGTAGTGTAGTTCTTCCTTTTAATAACAATTCACATTTTCCACTTCAGTCTAAGTGGCCAGGGACTACAGTTACATCCGGGCCCCCTCCACTGCGGACGTGTCCCTGACAATCGTGTAGTCCATGGCGCTTATCTGTGCCTGGTGTTGTTGTTGTTCTGGGGAGCCTTGCTCCCTGGGTTGTCGTATTTCGATGTCCAGTGGCTTGTTTGGATCGAACCGAGGGTTGCCTCCCCCAGAGAACGACATTTCGTTGTTATGTTTCTCATGGTGGTGGGAGGGGTTTTCATTCTTGCATGTGTGGGATTCTTGCCGCAGTTGTGTGTGCTTTTACACATGAGCCTGTGGTTCACATGGTTTAGGCGAGTTACTTGCCTGGCCCATGTGATCTCTAGTACATGGTGTGGCTGTCCGGGCAAGTTACTCGCCCAGAACTTTCCCACACTCTTGGCTGTGGGCCATCGTCCCTTGGCTTTACTTCCTCTGCCTCCATTTTTGGGGGCATAGTGATGCCGAGAGTTCCCTGTCTTCTTTGATAGGGAGTTTTTCTGGTTCCCTTACATTTTGTAATGTGAGGTACTCGTCCAGGTGGACAAGGTCGTTGCAATTTCCTAGGGGTTCCCATGTGGTGTCCCCTAGTTCCCATTTGACCTTAAACCAGAGTTCGTTTTGAACCCATGCGTGGTTTAAGATTTCGCAAACTACTGCTTCGCGATCGGGGTCTTCCCCAAAATCATAGAATATGTTTACTTCTCTATTTGGGAAGATTTCTTGGTCATTCAGCTCATGAGGTACAAGCTGGGATATGTGGAATCTTGGGTGGATTCCGCGTTGTTCAAGTTGTGGTGGCAACTTGAGGATGTAGTTTGACGTCTCTGGAAATGTTTCCAGAATGTCATAAGGCCCTGTGTATATGGGCTTTAGTTTTCCTGCCCTTCCTTTGGGTAGGTTCAGCTTATCCATGGATAAGTATCCAAGCTCGCCTTTTCTCAAAGGTGGGGACAGGCGTCTTTTCTTATTCACCTGGATTGTTTGAGCGGCACGATTGTGTATTATTGCATCATGTGCTGCCATGAGGTTTTCCTTCGCCTTTTGGGCAAAGTTGTTTACTCCCAGGTAGTCTGAGAGTGGTGCTGTTAGGCACATCTTTGGCATATGGCCATAGATTAATTTGAATGGGGCAAATCCTGTCGATGTGTTTGAGCTCGCATTGATCACGAATTCCGCCATCAACAGTTTCGCTGCCCAGTCACATTGATCTGGTCTAACCATTGCATGTAGTATTTGTACTACTTTTTGTATCATTCTTCCACTTGGCCGTCGCCTTGCGGGTGGAGTGCAGTTGTGAATTTCAACTGCACACCGAGTATTCGGTGTAGTTCGCACCAAAATTTTGATGTGAATTTTGAGTCTCGATCTGATATGATCAAGTGTGGTAGGCTGTGGAGTCTTACAACTTCACAAAGAAATACGAATGCTAGTTCTAGTACGTTCATTGTTGTTTTTATTGGAATTAGGTGGACGTTGGACGTCAACCTACAAAACGATTACCCAGAGGTAATCATATCCCAAGCTTGTTGGGAATGGACCTGTGAAGTCCATGGCTATTGATGACCATGGTGTCTCTGGGGTCGGGAGTGGGTGAAGCAGTCCGGGATTTCTCCTGGTGCTTTTCTTTATGTTTGACAAGTTCCGCAAGACCTGCAGAACTTGTGGGTATCCTTCCTCATTGACTTCCACCGAAGTGTCGATGGAGGGTTTCCACTGTTTTCTTGGATCCTAAGTGTCCAAGTGTTTTCGTGGATGTTTTCGAGGATTATTCCTCGAATGGACTCCCTTTTGTAGTTCCCTTCGGACTACTATTTGGGTCGTTCCTCCTTCTCCAAGTTGGGTTATCAGCCCATCTTTTGTGGAGAAGTTTTTGAAATTCCCTGGGCTCTCTAGGATTTCCCGATGGATCTGGCTTGCGAGTATCCAGATTTTATTGCCTCAATGAGTCTTCTCTTCGAATTGTTTTCAAAGGTTCCTTCTGGAATTATGATTTCTTCCAGATTTTGGGTGCTCCCCCTCAGAGCTTCCTCTAGGGTATTTCTCACATGTATTGCTGCAAGTTTCTTTCTCTCTGAGTTTTTACTCAGGGTACTGCTTAGCAGCAGTTCTTCATATTCTTTGATTCTGTTGGGGATAGTACCTTCTGCATTTTTGTCCAGATGGATGTTCGCCAACACGTAGTCATCGAAATGCAGATCCTCGTCCATTGACGAGTCGTAGTACCGTGAGAGTGCATCTGCCACTTTGTTCTTGTGGCCTTCCACGTATTTTATTTCGCAATTGAAGCTTGTGAAGAAGGCTTGCCATCTCAGGTGTCTACCTGAGTTGTGGTTTTTCGCTTTGAAATATTCCAAAGCTTTGTGGTTCGTGATTACTGTGAATTCACGGCCTCCCATGAGATCAACTTGCCATCTCATGAGTGCTTCAAGGACACCCCGTGCCTCAAGCTTGTAGGCAAAGTACCTACATTGTGTGTTGGTGAACTTTTTGGACATGAATGCAGCCAGGCGGCAAGTCTGCCACTTTTTGCCTTCCAATTAGTGCACCCATGCCTGCTGGGCATGTGTCTGTTATGACCCAGACATGGAGTTTGGTCCTCTCTTCTTCTGAGAGGCTTTCCGGTGGATTCCACTGGACAGGCTTCAGGATTGGAGCCCTGCATGCTAGGCGTTTGATCTCGTCAAAGCATTTCTGGTGGAGTGGTGTCCACCTGAATGTCTGCTTGTTTGAGCAGATTGTTTGCAGTGGTCCTGTGTAGCCACTGACGTTTGGCATGAATATCGATAGATATTCTACCATTCCCAGGAATCTTAGGACTCCTGTGTGGTCTACTGGCTCTCACCAGTTGCGGATTTTTTCCATTTTATCCACTTGACTATGGATGCCTTGTTCGTCCACATGGCTTCCTAGAACGTCTAGGATTGGGGCAAATGGCTGGAATTTTTTCCGGCTTATGTAGAATTTCGCCCCCTTTAGGCAAGTGAACAACCACAATAATGCTTTATTGTGGTTCTCCACCGAGCTTGTGCTGGTGAATATATCATCGAACCAGACGTGTAGGCATCTGCCTACTTCTCCTTGTAGTTCCCAGGTCAGCGCATGCTGGAAGGTGCAGGGAGCGTTGCAGTCTCCTTGCTGCATCGTGTTCAAGTTGTATGTCCCGTGGGGCATAGAGAATGTCGTCCTATGGATGTCGTCTGGATCCACGCAAATTTGTTTGT
This sequence comes from Cantharellus anzutake, assembly GCF_015039405.1. NCBI lineage: Eukaryota > Fungi > Basidiomycota > Agaricomycetes > Cantharellales > Hydnaceae > Cantharellus > Cantharellus anzutake. Next base: position 13,617 of record NW_024067531.1, on the reverse strand, counting down.
ATGCTGTCACGAGTCTATCACCACTAGACTCGAGACAGAAGAGAGGGGGAGGGTTGAAGAAATTGCACGTTGCCTGCCCGGACTTACTCCGTGATATCCAAATGAGGTAAACCAGGTGACTGGACAAATGACATAAAATGGACAAGCCTGGTATCGAACCCAGGACCTCTAGCGTGCATCCATACACTACTCGCCCGTTATGCCAGGGAGGTTACTCCATCCCTGATGGTTAGGGAGGTTACTCCATCCCATATTCCAACAAGGGTTGGAGTGGTCGCATGCACAGGTTGTTAACTGGGAGTGGATTCCACTACTCCTCACTGTCTAGCTAACTATACAGCTCGTCACGGTATGACGGAAGAGTCCGGTAATGACAAATAAGGAAAGAACAATAAGAAGGGGAAACATCAGGTGGAAATGGAGTCAGGAAAAATAAGAAATGTGTAGGAGGGAACATTGGCTAAGGGTGGGAGAATTGCGGGATTTGGCTTGTTTATGGTACACCAGCAACTCCCCATTACAATGCGTCCAACATATCAATCTTGGATCAGTTGCATGTCTGGCATTGGTGTGATGTCGAGGATCGTGTTTGAGTTACGATTCCTCGCATCTATTACCATGTGCAAAGATCCATCTGCTTTGCAGATACACAGTAGTGGGCATGCTTGCTTGCTGTTCACAGGATACCACCATCCTGCTTTTCCATAGTGATCTATTTTGGTCGCTAGTGCTCCCTGCAGTGCTGCAGGACATCTCGGGGTGTTTTCCCGAAATTTCTTGTTCGGATCCTTCAACGGGATTCGATGGTTCACCTCCCTCAAGGGGGGCTTTCTAATGGTGCTGGCACCATTATGGTTTCGAATTTCTCTCTCCACCACTCCCTGAGTATTTCGAACTCGGGGTTGTTCATGGAGAGACCTTCCAGATGTGGTACATCTGGAAGTTCTAGTCCTTCCGGACTAGGATTGGGCCAACCTTCAGGGTACTTTCTTTCGATTACCCTGAGGTGTGTTTCAATCCCACCTCCCTGTTAGGGGGGCTCCTTTTTTGGTTGTTCTCGAGCTCTTGCTTGAGTTTTCCATCCATGTGATCTCGTCACACCGGTCTTCGCCTACTCCAAGGGTATCTATGTTGCCCTTGTTCACCGTTCTCACTTTGTGGGACCGGAAATCTAAGCTTACCTGGTTTTTGTTTAACCAGGGGTGCCGAATATGGTGTCATATCTATCGATGTTAATTACATCAAAGTAGTGTTTTTCTATGTGGCCGTTGATCTCAACGTCCACATTTGTTCCGAACAGGATCTGTGATCTTGTTCCTTTCATCCCCATTTGAAGGATGACTGGGTTCTCCAATTGGAGAATTGGGATGTGGACCATGTGGACAAAGTACGGTGATATAGCATCTGTTTCGGCTCCACTGTTGAATAGCGCATAGGCTTTATGCCTGCTATTTTTATCTGAGCCGTCAGCGTTCTCTTTGTTAAGAGTGGTCTGTTTGCGGGGTATTTTCCCATGTCTTTTGAGATGTGGAATTTTGCATCAAACAAGGGGGACTGGGTTTCGATGGACTTTAGGTCCTTCCCTTTGTCCTTGTTTTCCTTGGGTACTTTGGTGTATTTCCCCAAGGTGTCTTTTCTTGGTGCTTCCACCAAGGCTTCGCCGACTTTTTCGTCTGCCATGTTTTCTAACTGGCATGCTACAGCCAGTTTGATTTTGTAATTTATGTCGTTGTGATTGACGACTGACATTGGGCCCAGACTTATGGTCCCAACATTGACTTCCTCACCCTCTGAGTCGGGTGAGTATTGAGGTCCTTTGTATGGGTCCTCTACTTCGAAGCTTGATGCTCCGGAGTTGTTCTCTGGTTTTTTCATTTGATGAGTCTTCTGACTATTCTTCTGTTGTGGTCGTGATCTCCATGGCAGCTATGCGCCTTGGTTTTTCTTCACTCATTGCATTGTGTCTTGGGCAATCTTTCGTTTGCCCTATTTTGCCACATTTGCTGCAAATTGGAACTGACTTTTGTTCAGTGTATCCTCTTTCCATGTGGGTTTCGGCTCTTCAGCCTTCTTTCCTGATGGGAGGGCTCTGCCACGGCTCGTGGTTGCTGTGGTAGTTGTTCAGGTTGTTAGAACGGGCAGATTCAGACAACTCCGGAGTGGAATTGGAGACTTAGTGTGGAAGGACCTTGGCCTCAGCGACTCAAGCGGAGCACTGTGCCATTGCTGTTTGTCCATTTGGTCCTTAATTTCACAGTAGGCGAGCAGGAAGTCTCTAGGGGGCATTTCAGGTCGATTTCAGACTGAGCCCAAAACGAGTATGTACAAGCACCGATATATATGTATAATGGAGGGGGCAAAGCACAAGGAAACAAAGGGGGTCCGAATCGGAACGAAGACATCTGAACAGAAACAAAGGGAAGATAGAAACGGAGCGGTACCAAAGGTCATAAGGCAGAACCTGTGATATGTCCGAAAGGAGGTAGGGAGGGCGAGGCCCAGAGGGGCAGGAGGATGAGGAGAAGTGGGGATGATGACTAACTGGCTAGAATGGGGAGAAGCAGCAGTCCAAATAGGGATGAGGGGAAAACACGAGAGATACATTACAAGCGGCAAAAGTGCCAAAGATGATCTGTGGAGCTCGGAGGTTATGGATGGAGGTTACGGAGGTTATGGAGGCAGGGTTGAAAGTCCGAGGAATATTGGCAATGGTGTTTACGTAGTATGAGGTCACCAATGCAATGGACTAAGACTGAGGTGGAGTCAAAGTCTGAGGTAGGGACTATGACAGAGACTCGGAGCAAAGGTACGAGTGGTGCCCGAGTACGAGGTATGGGACAGCAGTGGAAGGTCGTAACTTGGTGGGAGGTCGGCAGAAAGAGTACCAGAGGGAGGAGAGAGGAGAAAGGGAAGAGGGAAGGAGTGGCGGAAAGGAGAGTTGTCAGGTCCGAAGGTAAGTATCGGAGCAGACGGGAGAAGTGTAGGAGGATGGCAGAAGGGTGGAGGTGTTGTGAGGGAGGAGTGGAGGAGTAGGAGGAGTAGTAGTAGGAGGGTGGCGAGAGGGGCGGTGTTTGGTCCGAGGTGAGTATCGGAGCGGATGGAGATAGGGAAGGAGGAGTAGAGGTGGCATGGGAGGTAAAAGGAGGTGTGTTGCCAGGACCGAAGGTGAGCATCGGAACGGGCAGCGGTAGGGTAGGACTCCGGAGGTGGGGAAGGAGGAGGTCCGGAAGTCGGGTCGGAATCAGGTATGCATGGATATGACACAACTCCAGACCTCCACTCCTGATTCTGGACCTCCATCTCCTCCTCCAGAACTCCACATCCTCCACCTCCTCCTCCCCCTGTTGGTTGTTGAGAGCCCACTCTGCCTCTGGCTCCAACACAATGTCCCATACTACCTCCAGTCTGACTCCAGTTTACTCCAGGTCTGATCCCAACCTCATACCTTCCAGACCAGAGCTTGTGATGCTCCACACCTCTGGCTCTGGACTCCTGTACTGGAACCCCATCACATCTCCACCCCCAGACTTTGACCTCCTCCTCCATCTCACCTCCTTGTATTCTTTATTGCATTTCATCTATTACATCTAGCCAATATTCTGGACTTTAACTTCCAACTCCAGACCCTGCAGTCTCTACTGCATGGTGTCATTTTATCCTCTTGTTGCTTCTCCCTTATTTAGATGGCTGCTCCCATCCCATATTAGCCAGCTGTCATTCCCCACATATATATACACTCTGTACATAGTTTCCTGTACCCCTAGTCTGAAATCGATGACTAGAGAACCAGAATCGACTGGATTGTCCCCCCAAGAGACTCCCCTTGCTAACCTGAAATTAAGGACCACCTTAGACAACAAACCAGTGGCACAGTAGGGGGTTTCACGATAGGCTAAAGTAGCACTAAACTGAGATGTAAACTAAACCTAAAGTGACCTGAGTTGAGGCACAGTTAAGAGTCCAGTTTATGTGTGAGTTGAGAAGTGCTCATGATTGACTGTCCCAAACCAGTCCCAAACTCGCTCAATGCTTGAGGCCACAGCTGGCTCCTTAACGCTGACATCACATGGCTCTAAATGAATTATGTAACAACTGTAAAGTCCATGCCCACCTCTGACCATCGACACAACCATCGACACATCATTGCTGTGGCTGTCCAACATGCCGAGCTCATTCAGAGGCGGTACTATATTCAACGACACCGACTCTTGATGACAATCTTTCCGAGATTTCTTCTTCACAGCCTGGGCTCTCAGACAACAGCGATGCATCAAGCATGTCTAGCTGTTCAAGCAGCTCTACCTCTACCTCTAGCTCTAGCTCTAGCTCCAGTGATTCTAATGGTGACAGCAGAACTTCCCCTGTGTCTTCCATATTCTCAGAGTCTGAAGCGGACACTGCACATTTGCTGCTTCTTCTCCACAAGTCTTATATCCATTCTATTTACCATGCACAATGCTTTTTAAGCCTGCTCCTTGGCACCTGGGTCCTCTTCCCCCACAATGTTTCCAAGTGCAGTCAGCTCACACTTGTTCTCCAATGTTACAAGTTTGATGACTCCCAGCGCTTCCAAAGGAATCTTCATGTTTCCCCATCCAGCTTCGACATCATTGTGTCCCTAATAGAACATCACCCTATCTTCCAGACCCAGCATCGGATCCCCCAGTTATCAATCCCATGTCAACTTGCAATCACTTTGTCCCGGTTTGGCCACTTCAGGAGTGCAGTTTCCATGGAGGCTGTTGCACAGTGGGCTGGGTGCTGTCAGGGATCAGTAACGACCCTGGACCCTATGCTGCGCATATGCGTGTGGGAAGTATGCCGGTAATTCCCATCTACTCCGCTTACCTAAGCCCTGGTGACCCGGATCATCTCCGGCATTGTTCTGGAACATTCTATGATCACGTGATTCTATCGGCAATCCGTTTGGTTTCCTTATTGCCGGACTCTACATGTATATAGCTGACCCTAAGATGGGGACATCCCTTTCCCCTGGCTTTAATCACAACTAGGTTATCGGAGCATCCTGCATGAGCATGCGCATCCCCTGACAGGTGCAGTGTAGGTGCTGTCATCAAAGCAACATGCCGTATCATGATAGCAATTGTACCACTTCATGACCAGGTAATCCGATGGCCCAATTTGGATGAGAAGCGCGAAGCATTGGACTGGGTTGAGAGCGTTTTGTGCTGTGCCTGGCGCCCTGGATTTTGCATGGTTGACAGGACACTCATACCCCTTGCATCAAAGCCAGGCCATTTTGGAGAGCAATTTTTTGATCATAAATCAAATTACTCACTGAGCCTGATGGTATGACAATCATTCCTGTATTGGCTTTCCTACAGATTACCTTTCCTTCTCAGCTAGTGACATTACCCAATCTCCGCATTATTGACTATGTCCTTGGTCCACCTGGAAGCATGCATGATTCTACTGCATTCAAAGAATCTCATGCATTAAAAGAATCTGAGGATCTCTTTCGGAATGGTGAATGGCTATGGGCAGATTCTGCATATGGCCTTACACCCTGGTGTGTTGTGCCATACAAGAGTCCATATTCACTTTTGCCACATAATCGCCAATTCAATTATCACCTCTCTACCATCTGTTTTTTCCATTTACCATGCTAATTATTAGGTTATATCATAGGTCCGGATCAGGTCCAAACATGCAGTTGGGTACCTCAAGGGCCGCTTTCAGTCTCTACATGGTTTGCGACAACAAATTAACTCCCAATGCGATTATGTGCTAGCACTGGCATGGGTACAGGCATGTCTTATAGTTCATGCTCTTGTCTCCCATGTTGAGGACTCTGTTTATGAAGCTGATTTCTGGGAATGGATTAACAAGGGCATGGAAGGTCAGGAGAGTACTGAGGAGGATGACCCGGTGTATGATTTTACCTGGAATGGGGCCTTTGAGCCACTGCTGGAGAAAATGCTGGTCAGACTAAGCACCGACTTATTCAAGAAGTGCTCTTCACTGCACTATATTAGGGCATTGGATTACATACTACTCTTGTGATTTCGGCAAGTTATCATCTGCATAGAAATTGAGACCTAACTCATTTTCTGGCATGAATGGTATATCCGGTATGAATGGTAGACTTGTGGGATTTGGTGCTGGCTGCAACCCAGGACCATAAAGATGAGTGTTGGATGGAAGACTGGTTGTTGCTGGCAACCCATTGTTGAATGGTTGGCAGGTCACAGCCACTGACTGCTGACCAAGCTCTGCAAGCCATAACTGTACCTTCAAATGCTTCAACCTCAACTTTTCTGTTTTATACTCAATCATCTTAAGTTTTTGGTTGTGCAGTTGCTCAGCCTCACGTTGTGATTGTTGTTGATCAATACATGTTGCCTCTTGCAGATCAGCAATATAATCCCTTTTTGAGCAGGGGGTAGTGGAGTGTGAAGCTAAAGATGAGTGTGAGCTTTCCCCCTTCTTCCAGAATGTTGTTGGGTGCAAGCCTAACTTCTCAGGTAGGCTGAGTGGGGATTTGACTAAGTTTAGAGGTGGAGAACTTGGAGTGCAAGTGGGACTGGCCAGTTCTGTGGGTGCCTGAGAGGATAGTGCGGGCTGCTTCATATCTGGTTCCTAGTTGAGGCCACTGTGGTAGGATTGTCGCTGGAAATTTGGAACTGAATACCATACTTCATCAGAGGAATCTTCGGCCACTCCAGTTGCGAGTTTCAGTGAACTATCATCTTTCACAATAAGTTCCTCCAGATCTTTAGCCATTTTAGTGGCACCAGAATTGGAATTTGTGATTAAGCCGATGTCATGCTTGGGTTGTTTGCTCCACCACTCATGAAGCATGTCCCACCATTGAAATGCCTGTCGGACCTGTTCTGCCAATGCAAAGTATATCAGTGATATGAAGTATAGTGCCACAGAATGCGAATGTAAAAAAGTGTGACATACTGACTTTGTTCTCATCCCAGTTCTCATCATCATCCTTCACCCCTTGTCCTGTTACCTGAAGTGATTTCCAATATTTTTGATATGTCTTCTGGAACCTGAATGTGAAACTAGGCATCAGTGCAATACAGGAAAGCGAATGTGCACACACATGTTGACCCGGCCCATGACTGAGGTGGCATAGCGACTTGGTTCCTCCAGGTACAGTGTGCACTCTGGTTCATTCTCGATGTCAAAGCAAATCCCAGCAATGTCACGGTAATATGCAATCTTTGCCTTGCTCCCTACAACCTGGAAAAGGAGTCAGTGGGGTTTCTCAGAACGCTATAATATGTTACCTTCTTGCGGCCTTCTTCCTTAGCTTGACCTGTGGAGTTGCTGAAAATTTTCAGCCAGGTGTTGGGGTTCTCAGCAAGGTAGGTGACCAGGTGGTCCATCCAGCGAGGATTGGCATCCCACTGAATCTTCTGTGAGGGAGGTCCCTGTAGAGCAGTGGCACTTCAGAGCAGACTCAGCAGGGTGAGGGCAGTCTCCCTGAACCCACTTTGGAGGCATAAGTTAAGGATGGAGAAGAGCAAAAGGATGGAAACTTGTCAGGGCACACCCGCCTGACCCCGTGCCGCACCCTGCACTGTACTGCACTATTCCGCTTCCCCCACTATCACTCCCCATCTCCCCTTTCCCATTTTCCCCCTTTCTCTCTATTTCTATTCTACGGTCAATTTCCCTTTCTCCATGTACCACTACATACCTAACCCTGCCCCCTGATCACCACACATGCCGCACACACTCCCACCTACTGAGTGGCCACCTCCGGGATCTCCCATGGAGACACCCAGGGAGGTGCGGCTGTGTGTGGAGATGACATGGCTTCCTCCATGTGCCCTAGCCGCATGTATATAATAGTGCCTGGGGTGGGAACAGAAGAAGCAGCCTTCTTCTCAACTTCCCACTTCAGACTAAGTGGTCAGGGACACTCACCCCATGATGGGACTGCCGCTACACATAGCCGGTATTTGTCCCACCAAGTCCTGCACGCCAGGACCTCGCTGCTTTTGGAGCTGTCCCTGACAAAACTGTACAGTTGCTTGCAATGGACATATGGATTAAAGCCGGGTTTAGGATTCAAGTCTAAAGTACAGCTTCGGCCTCTCGAGGCCTGTTCTTGAATTTAGCTAAACTGATGGTTTAGATCCAGTTGAGGTGCAGTTGAGAATCCGCAGTTTTGATGGCAGTTTAGCCCAGTTTAGCTAATCATGAAACCCCCTAGTGCTCCACTTGAGTTGCTGAGGCCAAGGTCCCTCATTACTGAGTCCCTTCTCCACTTCCAGACAATTATGTGCTCTATAACACACAGTACAAAGAAGCACCATGCATCTTGGGGACCTGGCACCCAATAATGCTGGGAATGCACAGACTTTCCCAGAGGTGGAGTGTCTGTGGGCAGAACAGATTGTTCACTATGCAGTGAATGATATGTAGATGAGAACCTAGAAAGGGTTGGTCTCCCTTCCATGGACAGCCTAGTCAGCCATCTAACAATGGCCTATAGAGGGGGGGCCATTTGGCCTTCAAATGGGCTTAAAAGGGGGTATTTACTAGTGGATGTCCTGGGATGATTCTATAATTCAATCAAATTCAATCAAAAGCATCTGTGATTCAATCAAATTTGTATTATTCAGGGTAGACATTCAAAACATAATGCTGCAATTGAATCTGATTTCCCATGACACTCAGGCTGCTCAACTATCTGTGCACAATGCTGGCCACTGTCTGAAGGGTTGTCAGCACTGTTTTCCACAGTCTCAATGCACTTTATGCAGATGGATAGCCCCTTTGAATAGCTTCCAGAATATATATTTTGAGACTGAATTGACCAATAAATCATCGAGAAAAATGCAAAATACTTTTTGGACACGAGTGTTATAGGGATGGACTAGAATCTTATGGTCCATGGTTGCAAGCAGGTGGAACCAGGTATGTCTCCTTATTGTTTTCCTTTATTTCTCTACCAAAACCCCATGCCAAGCTTTCCCACTGGGTTTTGGTGCTGGCTGGGAAATTGTTGAATTTCAAGGGACTTCTGCCATTGCAACTTTTATATTAGATATAAACTAGTCATATAACATGTAAAGGCAAATGCCGAAAGAGGTCTTTCTTTATCAAATACATAACCCCCAAAACCTTGTACCACAATTGTAACTGCCACGATTGTGCCACCACTGTCATATCCGTGCATACCCGACCCCAACCCGACTTCCGGACCTCCACCCTCTTCACCTCCGGAGTCATACCCTACCACTGCGGTTCCGATACTCACCTTCGGTCCTGGTAACACACCTCCTTCTACCCCCCACGCCACCTCTACTCCTCCTTCCTCTCCTCCCCTATCTCCGTCCGCTCCGATACTCACCTCGGACCGAACACCGCCCCTCTCGCCACCCTCCTACTACTTCCCCTCCTCCTACTCTGCTCCTCCTTCACAGCACCTCCACCCTCCCGTCACCCTCCTACGCTTCCCCTGTCCGCTCCAATACTCACCTTTGGACCTGACAACTCTCCTTTCCGCCACTCTTTCTCCCTTACCTTTCTCCTCTCTCCTCCCTCTGGTACTCCTCCGCCGCCCTCCCGCCAAGTTACGACCTTCCACCACTGTCCCGTACTTCGTACTCAGACACCGCTCATACCTTTGCTCCGAGTCTCTGTCATAGTCCCTACCTCGGACTTTGACTCCACCTTGGTCTTAGTCCATTGCATTGGTGACCTCATACTACGTAAACACCATTGCCAATATCCCTCGGACTTTCAACCCCGCCTCCATAACCTCTGTAAGCTCCGCAACCTCCGAGCTTCGCGGATCGCCTTCAGCACTTTCGCCGCTTGTAATGTATCTCTCGCATTTTCCCCTCATCCCTATTTAGACTACTGCTTCTTCCCATTCTAGCCAGTTAGTCATCATCCCCACTTCTCCTCATCCTCCTGCCCCTCTGGGCCTCGCCCTCCCTACCTCCTTTCAGACGTATCACAGGTCCTGCCTTGTGACCTTTGGTACCGCTCCGCTTCTGTTTACCCTTTGTCCCCGTTCAGACATCTTCGTTCCGATTCGGTTTCCCTTTGTTTCCTTGTGCTTTTGCCCCCTCCATTATATATATTGGCGCTTGTACATACTCGTTTTGGTTCAGTCCGAAATCAACCTGAAATGCCCCCTAGAGACTTCCTGCTCACCTACTGTGAAATTAAGGACCAAATGGACAAACAGCAATGGCACAGCGCTCCGCTTGAGTCGCTGAGGCCAAGGTCCCTCCATGCTAAGTCTCCGATTCCACTCCGGAGTCGTCTGTATCCGCCTGGTTCTAACAACCACATCAGCAAACTTGGTAGGGAGCTCTTGGAGCTCTCAGAGCTCTCAGAGCTCTGTGAGCAAATTGAGTCTTTTTGCTGTGCACCCTCTACACATTGGGTGGAGAAAATTAAATGTTTGAATGATTTTATTCTCCTAAGGATGCAGAAGTGCAAAGATAATATGTATATACATTTTTGGAAATGCATATTAAATGGCCAGCATCATTACTTGAAACACTCTATGAGCTCTATGAGCTCACTGAGCTCATAGAGCTCATAGAGCTTTTTGTTTTTAAATCATGGATGGTCTTCATATCTCCATGAAATCTGCTTAGTTATTTTGGCACCAGTAGTGCAAAGATAATATGGATATATATGTGTGTAAAATGGCCATTGTCATTGCTCTGAAAGCTCTATGAGCTCTATGAACTCTATGAACTCAGTGGGCTCATAGAGCTCATATACCTTTTGTGTTTACTAAAATCAGCACCTTATTTTTTATTGCTATTTACAACATTTGAGGAAAACTCTGAAATTCAAAAATTTGCACTTTATCTTTCATCTCATTTCTTGCTCAAAACTCAACCAATTTTGATGATTCTATGTGAATTGGAAAGCACCAAAGTGTGGCAATGTAACCATGCATGTTATGTAGGGTATAAATGAGTTTTAACAAAGTGTTCCAAATGAAGTAAATTGAAAATACCACCCAATAAAGCAAACAAAAAGCTGATGTCTTCAGATATCATCCAAGCCTTTGACACCAAATTTCCCATGGTCAAAAAGCCATGGTTATTTGGCTCACTGTCAGGGCCCAGCCCTTGTTCTGTGATGGGCCCAGGGGGATCCTCCTAGTCGCTGGGGTATCTAGTCCCAGTCCGAGATCCTCAAACTCACTGAGGGGGCTAAACCTTCTCAACCTCCTCTACAAATGGGAGCCAGGAACTATACAGTTTTCAGCTCTTTGTTGACTTTCCATAAATGGCACCCCCCCATGGGAACGAGCTGCTCACCCAGAAAGTTCCCACAGTTGTGGCTGTGATGGTTTCTGGGTGAGTAACTTGCCCAGAACTTTCCCATGGGTCTGCATGCATGTGGGATTGTGGAATAGTGAGGGGCTGTGCCCTGACACTCACCAAAACATGGTGGGAGACTTTTCTAACACTGAAACATACATTGCTACATTGCCCCACTTTGGCACTTTCCAATGCACATTGAATTATCAAAAAAGTGAATTAATTTTTTTTTTCCAATTATTCCTAATTTCCTGAAATATCTCTCCCTAACTTATCCCAAAATTTCTGATTTTCCCCCTGATTTTTTGGACATTCTCCTTTTTTAGAAAGTCCCCCATTTTCTGAATTTTCCTTAATTTTCCCTGACTTTTTTTCAAGTTTTTAGAAACCCCCCAGTTCCCTTCATCCCCCCCTCAATTTCCCCCCCATCCCCCCTTCGATTTCCCCTCATTCCCCCCCCATTCCCCCCCCCCCCATTCCCCTCCCAATTTCCCCCTTCAAATTCCCCCTCATTCCCCCCCCAATTCCCACCTCAATTCCCCCCCCATTTCTCCCCATTCCCCTCCAAATTCCCCTCATTCCCCCATCCCCCCATTCCCCCCTCAATTTCCCCTCAATTCCCTCCTCAATTTTCCCCCATTCCCCCATTCCCCCTCCAAATTCCCCCTTCAAATTTCCCCTCATTCCCCCTCCATTTCCCCTCATTCCCCCTCATTCCCCCCTCATTCCCCCCTCATCCCCCTCCAAATTTCCCCATTTCCCCCTCATTTTCCCCCCATTTCCCCCTTTAATTTTCCCCTCATTTTCTCCCTCATCCCCCCCAATTCCCCCCATTCCCCCTCTCAATTCCCCCCCATTTCCCCCCACTCATTTTCCGAGGTACTCTCCAAAAGTGTAATCCTGCGTCATGAAATCATGAGGAGTCATGACATGTCACGAAATTTCATGACCCCTCATGACATGTCATGACAATTGAATTGAATCAGACATTTTTTACATTGAAAATTTTGGATTTCATGACAGTTCACGACAAATTGTCATGAACTGTCACCAAATTTCATGAACTGTCATGAACCATCATGTGCTGACAAGGTTCATGACTGCTGGTGACACAATATGACATGATGCCTCATGGAGGTTCATGAGTGGTCATGATGTTCATGAACCTTCATGACCTTTCATGACAGGTCATGAAGGTTCATGGAGTGTCATGGAGTGTCATATGTTTATTTTGACCTTTCCCCATCATGTAAAATGCTATAATGTCCCATGATGCATCATGGACATTCACAATGCTCCATGAACATGTATGATGAGTCAATGCATGAGATGTCACAAGCACTTATGAACTGTCATGTGACAGACCTTATTTGTGACAGCACTGACTGATCAACCTCCAACTCATGGACTTGTGTCGGCACTGCACTGAACTCCACTTTTCCTCCAGCCACCTTTGCTGCTTGGTGTCAGAAACAGTGCTTGAGGGTATTCGTGGGAAGTGGAGCAGAGTATGGCAGTGTGAGTGATCACTGTTACAAAAATGGGGCCGGAGGCGCCCATTTTCGTCCATTCGAGGCGCAGGAAAGGGGAAAGGTCGGGGAATGGGGTTCATATGGTTATACAGATGTTAGCACAGCGGGTTATTGGTTGTTATTGATTGGATAGACTTAATTATTATACAAATCATGTGATACAGAACCCATAAGAGTCTAAAATGGGAAATTCCCATTTCCATAACAATCACTTAGCTGATAGGTTACTCCATTGCAAGGTGTCAGGGGGTTGGGATGTTGGTTTCAACAACTCAGTGGGAGCGTTGTGCCACATGCTCTAGGCTATCCTGTGTTCAGGTGTAGTGGAGGGAACCTGGTGGCGATGTAGGTTCAAGTGAAGACAAAGTCAGAGGTGAACTATTGTCAGGGCATACCCTGCCTGACCCCACGCTGCACCATGCCACCCTACTCCACTTCCCCTGCCCTTGCTTCTTGCTCCTCCTATCTCACCTTCCCCCTCACCTTTCCTTTTTCCTCTTTCTCTATGTACCACTGGTGCACCCACATACCTGGGAATGCTGCACACCCCTCCTGTACCACTACACCCTAATGCCACTGCCCCTATTGCCGCACCCACTGCACACATTCCCACCCACACAGTGGCCACCCCCAGGATCTCCTGCAGAGACACCCAGAGGGGTGCGGCTGTGTGCAGAGATGGCATGGCTCCTTCCATGTGACCTCAGCCACATGTATATAACAGCACCTGGGGTGGGAACAGAAGAAGCAGCCTTCTTCTCACTTTCCCACTTCAGACTAAGTGGTCAGGGATGCTCACCCCA
>NW_024067530.1:0-19660 GCF_015039405.1 Cantharellus anzutake | reverse complement strand
TCTATGAAAGCTTCCCCCGCCATTCAAGCAGATGAGAGCCGATCATTCCGAGATCCCGTATGATCCTGAAAGCGGGAGAAGCTTACCGCTGGTATTTCACTTGTTATCCATCCACAGCACCCATTTTCACCCACCGTTCACGCCAACTACCGCTGCCGCTGCTTTGAAATCAACGATGAAGTTTCTCATAACGAGGCTAATGGAAGTCAAACCGAATCGAGTAACGCGTCAATACCAGAGGGGGATAAAATCTTGGCATGGTGGTTTGGTGGCGGCTCTGGCCTTGCCCCGAGCTACCCACTCTAAGAGGACGCGAAACACAACACGCCCAAATCCGCATGCGATGCACGCGGAAGCTCAATTTACCCCACCTTCAAGAAATGGTGCGACGAGTATTTCTACATTCCTCACAGAAAATAAAGCAGAGGCGTAGGCGGGGTATTCTTTGGTGGTCCCTCCACCGCGCATCATAAGCAATTCGATGGCGATAGTGGTAACATTCCCATCCTCAAACTTCACTCGTCGCCCCGTCGTCGCCATTCATAACCCCACCTCCTGACCATTACCACCCAACGAGCCACTTCCCATCCCTTACACCCTGTCTCGTGCTTTCGACAACGGCAACTATTCAGGTCTGGTCGCTGCGTCGAATTTAACCTAACTTACGACCGAGGCACTAAATTCGGGCTCCAAACACTCGGTGCAAGAATTGAGAGTATATTAATGAGTTTGCCAGAAACGGCAAGGTGGGTATATGAACGAGCTGGAGTATGGCGTAGATGGGCAAGGCATAGACGGTACTGAGGAAAGCAAGATCTTGGAAGTGTTGCGATCCCAAAGGAATGGTTTGACAATGTGGTTAGAAACAACATAAGGTACATAAATGGGACAGTGGCGGAATATGGTGGCAAAAACGACCACATATGGGCATTATGGATATTCATAGCTGCATCACAAAACGGTGAATGAAGTTCATGTACTTTACATAAGTGCGTTTTTGATCACGAAAATCACCAGTTCCAAGCTTCGTCGTCGTCGTCGCCAGATCCACTGTCAGAGTCTCTGAGAGGACTGGGGGAATGATTTTAGATGTTGCGTGGGATGGAACTTGCACCGGAACTAGTATTCCGTGGTTGTGAAAGTAGTTAGGGGCAGCGGCATCTGTGGGCGAGCTTGCTATCCTACCATTCTCGAGAGGACCCACGTTCAGTTTCTGCGCTTCTCATCTTCTTCATCCAATATTGAAGGAGGTCCTGTGACTTTCGGGTGAGAACGATCCGGGGCATTCATGGGAACAAGCTGGAAGTGTTTGGTGTTTGGATGGTTTTTTGAACGTGTGGAGAGGCTAGCTGAAGAGGTGGGTGGGTAGATGAGGGGATGGGGGTAAGAGCTGAAGAGATGCTTTCGAGAAAATTCGAAGACGCGCTCGTTACGTCGCTGAGCAGCAAAGATGCTCTCTTGGATGACTTCGTGAATCTGGAGCAGCAATTGGTCAGGAAATTCAGACGGGCAGATGTAAGCCTGAACTTACGCGCCGGTCTTCTGTATTTCTTCCCATTTCTTGTTGATACCGGACCATGGAGATGAGGCAGAG
Organism: Cantharellus anzutake; assembly: GCF_015039405.1. Classification (NCBI taxonomy): domain Eukaryota; kingdom Fungi; phylum Basidiomycota; class Agaricomycetes; order Cantharellales; family Hydnaceae; genus Cantharellus; species Cantharellus anzutake. The sequence goes on along the minus strand of NW_024067530.1, from coordinate 18,066 downwards.
GATAGGGAGGTCAAGGTCTTCTCGGTTACTCGTTCTCCCAGGTCCCTCGTAGGACTAGAGGTCCTCGGTCTTTTGAATCAGCAAAGAGCGTGTTGAATAGTAATGATGGCGGTCTAGCGGTGCTCGTTACTTCGGATACGACTGGCTCCAAGATGTCCTTTGTATCATTCGAGGCGCTTTCATCGATAGGAAATTGAGCAGAGGTTGGAGTAAGTCCACCGACTTCTGTGACGTTCTTTCTTGGTATGGGGGGTTCCCCTTCACTATCAGAGGGCGAAAGGGATGTTACAGAAGACACGGATGATCGATCTGTGGCGGTTGAGGACGTGGACTGCTATTGATGAAAGAGATGATGAGCGAGAACCAGTTGTTCCAACAACTGTTTCCACATGAGACTTCGCCATAGAAGAGGAATTTGACGTAGGGCTCATGGTCGATGACCCCAAACCTCCCATTACAAGCATCCTGCCAAGACCTTGGACTCCATCTCGAATGACACCAACAACTTCTCCAGCAGTTGGCGCCAATCCAGCAGACTTCGACTCGTGGGGCAAGGCAGCCTCAGGCAGCAGTGCAGGAGAGGTGGTGACTGACACATCTCTACTCACAGCGGTGGAACGTTTTACAATCCGCTCCCATTTGCGTTTGAGAGTAGCGAGTTCAGCTTCATGAGTTGCTAATTGCCCCCTTAAACTCGAGACACTTGGACTCTTTCTGTGCAATGAATGAAAGAAGGTCGGCATGCCTATCAATTGATTTATTGTCAACTATTGACGGCGTGGGATCGATGGTTGAGTGGACATACTTTTCTACAAGAGTCATCGGTGGAGGGGTTTGCGCCTCCACTATTAAGTTTGAGTTCCCAGGAGACGTGAGATGGGTAATTGAACGACGGGTAATGATGCGGTGCGTCGCAATGGCAAGGAACGTGAATGATCGACGCTTGAAGTTTCATTGGCTTCACGAATGACGGATGGTGGTGGCGAGTGCAAAAAGCTCGAAACTGCCGGAGAACTAGGAGAAATATAACATATAGAGGATGTGCGCTTTGGACCCATGCGCTTGCTGTGGGGAGGGGAGGGGGAAGGAGCATTCTCACTGATGCGGGGACTGGCAGGAGGATGTCCATTAAGCGCTTCGGGAATCAGACTAAGGCGTTTCAAGCCTTTCCGCCCGTCCACTACGCCTGAGGACATCGTGTACAGTCAGACAAGGGGAGAATTGTCAAGCAGAAATGTTGTTGAGTTCAAAAGAGTGACAACGGAAAGGAGAGTTGCGGCATTTTCCGAGGCTTGGCGCGTTTACTCGAGCGCATAACGCAGCGGCGGCGGGGAATATAAATTACACATAGCATATGCAGCAGTGGAACATGAATGGAAGGGACCAGAGGACGGTGTCTATAGGGTGAACGCGAAGAACTCGCGGGTCCCGAAGGCATGCAAAGCGATTTATTGTCAAAAGTGAGAAGACTGGTACCGTCAAGGTGCCGTGTCCGGTGGGCAGAACAACATCTCGTCAAAAATGGCAACCGATGGCGCGAATTTCGTCTGGAACTGCAGATTATGTAATCCCAACATGGCATGACATTTGCATTGCAGGTAGTGTCGAGTCTATGATTTACAGGATCTCAAGCGATTGAAGAGGCTCTAGCTCTGTTAACAAATCGCTGCGATGCATTACTAATGTATTATGCTCCAAGAGTATTATGACGTATGCTACACACAAACTCAACGATGTAAATGAGCTGTGAAGCGAATAGATGGACTAGTAGCCAGAGAAAAAAGAGCGATAGGCAAAGAAGTGAATCCAGAAGTCTAAAGACCCAATGGAAATAGCAGATTTGAGTGCGGTTACCTTACGGGCCTAACAACCCGCATCCCATAATTCTCACAGTACTTCTTGGGGCACCGAGGTAATCTCCAGAAACACTCTTTATTCCACTCAGCCCCGCCAGGGTGGCATGGTTAGGATTCCTAGCGCGTCCAAAGCAGGTTTCCTTTGGGGAGACATACGAAGAGCCAGTCGGGAACAGCGTGATCATGAACTGGGTGCAATATTGATGAGTTTGTGCGCTAATTGAGGGACGTTAGACATTTACCATAGAGCCCCCACGATTGTTCGCATCAAGTGTCATGACAAGATACCCCGGTCCATCCGGGGAGACAAGCCCAGGCGACTCTGTGAACCTTTTGCTCAAAACGAAACCCCTGAGTCAACGAAATATTAACCTACTTAGAACTTCGCGTCCCCACAAGAAATAATTCGCAGTTCCGGAATTCGAAGTAATATCGCCACCATATATAGCGCCTGAATAATTCATGCCAATTACTCTCTGCTTATCAGCCGGACAGACTTGACGGCTTGCTTACTTCCAGGATGGACTGCGTGGAACTTGTTGCCCTCATAACGACCGCCATGTCTCCCTGAGCACAGATCCCTGAAGTGAGCACCTGCGTCGCAGTCGAATATATCAAATTCAATGGGGGGACACGGGACGCCATCGATGGCAATCTGAATCTGCTCCAGTTTGTGATTAGCATAAGTCTTCGTGTCTTTTTGGGCTGAAATGACCGCGTACCCAGACTGAGCACAGACTACAGTTGATGCTAAAACGTGAGCAGGGAGAATGGGTGGCAAGTATGTGTACCACGAACCTGCGATGAAGGGAGCTTCGGGGTAAGAAGGATGTCGCAGTAGAATGTAAACAGGACTTACTAAGGTATTGACATCCGGGCTAATGACTACCGTGGGTGGTTGGCAATGCGTGTTATGTCGAACTTAGCATTGTTCCAGCGCAACAGGATTATAGAGACTCACGAAAGGATTATCGAATTTTCCAAGGAACCAAAGCACAAGAAACCTCGGAGCGAGACTAAGACGAAGTCGAACGATGCAGAAACTCACAAAATTTCGAGGAGGTTTTATAGACATGCTAACGATTCGCAAAGACAGGAGGATTAGAGACTCCGAGGGACCCTATTGGTAAGACACCACCAAAAGATTGTCATAGATAGTCACATCTCAGGCGCTCGGGGCAGTGGGCTCGCAAGTCGCGGCCACCGTTTCACCAATACGCCGGCCCCTATTTGGTGCAATGGGGATCAGCATTCTCCGGCCGGTAATGGGGAGTTTAACTGGGAGACTTGACTTGAAATTTGGCAGTTTTGACGCATCGGAGTCCGACCATCGCCATCTAGAGACTCACTCCAGATATTTTGATTTGTTGAATCCAAGGATATGTCACAGAAACCACTAGACCCTCGGGAACTCATAGAGTTTCTGAGATGACTCGCTCGCGCAAGCCATCGAATGGTCCACAGCTTCGTGCCAGTACACACCACCAAATATGGGAATTTCTGTCCAACCTACACGGCCCCTCGCTGCAGGGGCCCAGATAAGGAGAACATCGCTTAAGACCAGAAAGCGCTCGTGCAGCAAAGAATAGGACGCTAAATGGGTGTTCCGTCGTCCAGTCAGGAGGAGCACCAAACTGGAAAATCAAAACAAAGACGATCCGAGGTAACTCTCACGGAGGCCTGCAAAGTGAAACGACTGAAACCCCAGGCAGGGGTCCATCAGAGAGGACGTATCCCAAATTTTCCCAGAAAACGTATTCCGTGAATAGATTTGCCTCGAGAACGCGTTAAGTACACAAGGGAAACTCGGATGTTTCGTTCCCCAAGAGAAAATCTCTTCAGTGATTAATAGGGGTAGCCTCATAAGGTATGGGGTTGTGGGGAACTACTTTATCTCTGCACTATCGGTGTTCTTACACGAAACGATCCTGACTTTAGGCGCGGTGACCACTTCGTTCCCATCCATCTTGAAAGTTGCATTATGAACATCAAAGGTCCAAACGTCTTCGCATAGTCTGTAATTTCTCAAATGACCCTGAGACGCCTCAGCTGACGTGACGTCAAAAGGGGACGTAAAATCATGCACCTTGACTGTAGTTTTGTATTTTACCTGTTTAGCCAGATTTTCTGCGATTGACTTATCGAACTGCCAAAATGAGGAAATTAGGAGCCTTTGCGTCTGGGAAGTCAAACAAACCTGAAGCAGAACTTTCATGGCAAGCTGCGGCGAAATACTGCCATTGGTAATAAGCTCATCAAGGGAGTCTGTCAGGGCGGTCCCTATTCTGAGGGGAAATTGCATGAGATCGCATGGGCACTATTCCCCTGTAGTGCAAGCGCTCACGATGACTCTCGATAGAACTCATAAAAGCTAGGCATGCCGTGAGGTCGATGACGAGAACACAAGAGTAGGAGCACGTGCACTGTGGGTATTCAATAAATTGGGTCCCGTGCTCCATAACCTGCCCAATTCCCTTGCAAATCCCCTGAATTTTTGCACCAGCAAGAACTCTCAATAACATATCCCTAATGACTGCCCAGTACTCCCCTAGTACCCCCATCAGGCGTTCATCATCGTCAACTCCTTCATCTCCATTACCGTCGTCGCCTTTAAATCCATTTTATCGCCAGCATAATCCACCCTCACAGCGGCGCCCATCTTTGAAGAGCGGTTATCAAACGCGTTCAAGGTATACGCGCACCCCCCTAACATGCCACCATGTAGGCCTTTCCGGACCTACTCTCTCAGGTGTACCAGAAGATCCTCAAAAAGCTCTCTGGCGTGAGAAACTTCGTCAGCAATTCCTGCAACGTACGGAACGTGATAGGCAAAAGTATCGAGAATCCAAGAGGACATCTTCTACTCAACGGTCCTGTGATGATGCTACTTTTGGCGCTGCCATGGACGAGATGGACTCTGATGAAATTGACCCCGATGACTACGAAGTGAGGATATTTGTAGTTTTCACCCGAAGTCCCCCCGCGCGCGTCTGACCATCAAAATATCATATAGATGTATCGTTTAATGAACATAAACGAGAGAAGACGCGAAGAACACGCGTTGAGAGTCCAATTTGCGCGAACAGTTGGTTCGTCTCTTGACCCCAACATGGACAATTTTGAAGAGATTGAGCGTTTCCTAACGGGGCCACCGCCAATCGAGCTTGAGGAACAGTTTCCTGCAAGCACATCTGAGCCTATTCCCTCTGAATTTGATATCGGTGATGATGAAGTTTCATTGGTTGACCCTATTGCAATGGATATCGCCATGGATTTGAGTTCGCCACCAGCGTCATCGCCCCCTAATTATGACTGCTCCCTTCCCACCAAAGAAGAGGACACCTCCTTCCAATCGCTGATACTCGATTGTCCTTGTCCCTTCTGTAATGCACCATACGCTCTGCATTTCCACGACGACACAGAGAAGAGTAATTTCGAATGTGCTGTGTGCGACAATGGTTTCTTGCTCGCCAGCGCGCGATTATCTTGGGACTCTTTTCACCCAAATTCATCACCGTATGTTCCCCAGACTCTGCTGTTCAATCCGCATGCTGATTTCGCCGCTTTCCCAGCGCCCACACCCCCGTTCTGATTGTAGATCCAGCCTTAGCAGAAGGTGTGGTAGCGTTATGTTCCGATGATTCTTGTCAGTGGGGGTGTGCTTTCTCGATCTCATGATTTTAAGATGATCCCGAACAAAGTACTTAGCGTAATGATTTTCGAATCGCTCTAGGGTACTGTACTTTATAAATTTCCGATTATGTAGTTATTGATCATCAATTCAATGCAGAATAATGAAATCAATCATAGAGATTTGGTAGACTAGTAATGTATCGATATATAGGCAACGAAACCGGGCGTCATTAAGAATGTTTCAACCTCAACGCTTGACAGTCATCAAACTACCGACAAATGTGAGGATCTGTAGCCAGCATGTCAGCAGCAGGAAGCTTTACGGTAGAAAGAACTCACCAATCGCGGCCGGATATCTACAATATCTTCAGGTACAAGAAAAATCAAGGCATTCAACTTTCGAGCAATAGAGATTGCCAACTTTGCTGAGACCGTGCACAGAGAAGTTAGTACTCCATAGAAAGTCAGTAGAGGTTTACTCGCCATTTTGTCTTCTTTCCTCGTAGTCGCGCGCAGGACGATACACCATTGAATAGTCGACGATACCAGGGGTGAGGGCATCAAGCAAATCCAAGAAGAACAAGCCATCCGAAACAGCAGGATCTTTGAAGCTGCGAATCTGCGCGGCAGGCCTGGGCTTATTAGGGGAAGTCGAGTTGCGAACAGTGTCGTTCGCCCATCTAAGCATATCTTGATCGGATGGCGGGCGTCCACTAGAACTGAGCGAGGCAAGTGTTTGGGTGATATTTAGGCTAAATATCATCCAATTCAGCGACACAACCGCCATGCGAGCCATGTTCTGCGACTCACCGCATGAGCTGCCAAACAAGACCAAGGATAAGTGTCTTCCTCCCATCAACAATATCGGCTCCTTGGATTCCAACCATATGCATCCTATTGGCTTTCGCTAGATCAACTGCGTAGTTCGTATTCTCTACCGCTTTGAAGCGCGAGATGCCGAGAAGTGGGGGAGGCGCATCTTCATCTTCATCCTCCGGGAGCGCGGCTTCAACGGCCGAGACAGGCTTGGGCTTCGTGACACGTCTCCATACTACAGAACCCGGAATAAGCTTATCAAAAGCTTGAAGAATAACATATCCATCCTGGCGTGCACAAATGGGATTGGGTCTCCTACTTCACCAGAACAAAAAGAGACAACTCACTTTCAGATTCTCGAAGAGGTTGTAGACTGCGGGCTCAACATTCAATGAGTTAAGCCAGAGGGTAAACACTCGAGCCTCCCTCTCCCCCTCGGCATCAAAATCTTCCACGATCTCGGCGATTTGCTCCGGCTCCACGGGCTCAAGGCAGGGGTGAGTGTTGAAGAGGTTCGCGACGAACGCAAGGTTAAGACGTGGATTGCCAGCTACTAGTGCGGGTGGTGTGAGGTATTTTCGGCAGCCAATTTTCTCAGCGTTATCCAGGACCTGGTCCATAGAGAGGATTAATGCCAGACCACTACAACTTTTATTTTAGGTTCATACCTGAATGGCGCGTTGCGTAAGGTCTCTTATCTGGAGTGGCGCACGGGAGCATTCGGCCGGCTTCAGTTGATTTAAGAGGACAGTGTAATTTTCTCCGTCCTTGACATCCTTGCTGAAGTTGTTGACTCTAAAGGCCAATGGGTCATTGTTGCATCGGTCAAATGAGATTGGTGTTTTACCTGCGATGCCAGCCTGCCGCCTTTAAGTGGTAGTTGAACCACCTCAGCAATATCTGATCTGGAGGGAGTTTCAATAGCTCCTCGATCGTCTCGCCATCTTCCAACAGGCGGTACAATTCAGGGTGCTCCTTCAATGAGATTCGACTAAGTAGCCCCCGACGAATGATTTGCCAGATTAACCCAAGAATCAAATGTTCTCTCCCTTCAGAGATATCAGACGACCCAATGTTTACCACGGAACACCCTATGGCTTTCGCGGAGGTGATGACGACATTGTTGTTCTCAGTAATTTTGAATGCATTAAGGGGCTTCCTTGGCTGAGGGAGATTAAGGACACGAGTGTCGATGGTGTCCGGAACAGAATCATTAATCAGTTTGCAAAGAATAAGACCGTCTACAATTGCAATTAACGTATGGCTCTGAGTAGAACACGGTGTGCATACCTCTGCACTCATCGAACAGTTGCATAGTATCCGTCGGAATAGGTAAGCGATGGCCAACATCTGTATCACCTTCCAATACCTATAGCAGAAATGACGCTAAGCGCAGACCAGATAGGAGCTACGCAATATCTGACTTACTCCGTTAATGTGTGCCGTAAATTGCGTCCGCTCTTCCTGGTTAATGGTGTGACTCGATGCTTCGGTTGTCCCTTTCACTGTCACCTTTCCCGCTTTGGTGGGTAAGATACTCTGAAGGGCCTGAGACTTCAATTTCGTAACAAGCTATGAAAAGTTGGGCACCGCCGGTCAGAAAAAAATTAAGAAATGAAGAGATCGAGAGCATACATCGACGTAATCCTCCAGCTCCACTTTACCACTGGCATCGACGCTCACTGTCTTCAGAGTCTCGCGAGCTAGGTCGTAGGATGCCTCTCCGCTCTGCTGTAGGCTCTGAATGACGTTAGCTTTGGCTACTCGACCTGGCGTATCCGTGTCGATCGCGCTGACGAAAAGTTGTGTTAGCAACATTGGCCTTGGTTTCAATTATGCCGATCGTGGCGTACTTGAAGCGATCGATGAGTTGGTACATTTCCTCTTGGGTTACTTGAGGGTATTTTCTTTGCAGTTTAATGGCTTGCATCGTGCTGAACTATGAGAGTATTAGTGAGAGGGGGGATATTGGAAAGCCTTCAGAGTTGGCAGCTGTGAGGTCACGTCACAACTGTTATTTATCGCTGCCTTCCAACTCCACTTTCCGGCGTAGCACGGCACAGCCTATTTGTAGGCGCCGCAGTAAAGTCGGGGCGGAGGTCCGCACTGCAATGATTGAGCTAGTGTGCTAAGCCTTTGATAACAGGGAATGCACAGTAGCTGCGATATCACTGCGACATGACAGGGCATTTTGATTTTCGTTCGACAAGAATGCACATAGAATGAATTACACTGGACACAGAATCAAGCAAATATCACACATGTAGAAGACGACAAAATCTATTTGAACTGCACCAACAGAAGTCACTACTTGGCTATGCGGAACAAATTACGCAATGTACTCACGTTCTTGCCATCTACCCACTTCTTGCCATTGACGTCCAAGTCCCAAGCAAGAGCGCCCTCGAAGTAGGCCTTCTGTGCGGCGTCGTTCAGATCAATTGGTGAGAAAGAGTAAGACTCCCAATCGGGAGCGACCTCGACGACCGGTTTGATGTCTTTACCACGAGCGATGAAAACACCCTCAATCACCGAGTTGTTGGAAGTACCAAGGACACCAACGGAACCGAAGAGATACTTTCGGGAAGCCTCCAAACGGTCTGAGATGATCAACCTGTCAACCGCCGATGCTTCAACGTCGAGATAGAGGCGACTTACTAAAGAAACCGCCAATCTGATTGGAGGACATAAAGGTCTGGGTGAGCTCCTCCGGGTATTTGAAAGCGACCTTCCAGATGGAGTATCCCTCCGGGTCCCACCTACCAGAAAGGGACAAAATCATTTTTCTATGCCAATCCAGCATCGGCATCGATCCATGGAACTCACTTGTCGTAGAACCACTCCAAGCTTCCACCTGGTCCCTTTGTGTCCAAGTTGGAGTATGTACGCTTCCAATCTTCAAGGTTCAACGTGCTCTTCGGCAGCGAGTCAAGAGGATTCTTAGGTTTTGGCTCCTCTAGGACTGAAGGCTCCTCCTCCTCCTCAGGCTGCACCTCAGGTTTGGCCGGTGCAGGTTTCTCCTTGGGAGGTGGGGGTGCGGGCTTCTCTTTAGCGGGCTTCGGGGGCGCGACGTATTGTTGGGCCTTCTCTATGAACTGAGGCTCTCCGAAAACAGGCTTGAGCGCTGGCTGGTTAATGATGGTGAGGAAATGACGTATGACGTTAGGGTACTTTGCACGCTCCGCCGACCCGGCAATGGTGCTAAAGATTCTGTCAAGAAATGAGGCGATAACGATATCAGCGTAAGTGAGACGTTGTCCGACGAGGTACGTCCTGGTCAGCAAATGGCTATCTAGTACTTCGAGAGAAGTAAATATGTTCTGCCTAGAGGAGGTATCGAGCTAGGTGCACATGACCGAGGAATCAGCACTTCTGCAGTCAAACCTAATTGCGAAGAATGCTGACTGGCTTGAAATAGGGAATATATCCGAAAGTAAATCCAGAAAGGAGTCTGATGTGAGGGGAAATGTCGGAATCGGCAAAGGCGACCCATTGGTTGACCAATGCGTCCTCGTGCTTGGTTGATCCAAAGAGCTTGTTATCAGGTGCAAAGGAAGCAGCTATTGAACGCAGTCCAGCGGACGAAAAGAAATATCAGCATAAATTCCAGCTCCCTAATCAGGGGCATTTTGGAGCAAAAGGGTGTACTTCGTGACTCAACCGTCACGGGTCCATTTTCAACGACGAAACCGTTTTAAGGAAAGCGCATACGCACCGTAGCGAGCGATCGCAGTTGACTCCACCAAGAGTAAACCATCATTTCCTTCGAAAGCTGGCACTTTTCCCCTGGGGAATTTAGCTAGGAACTCTGGGGACCTGTTTGTCTCGCGGAATTTAAAGTCCTCGACAATGTCGATCTTGACGCCCGCAGCCGCAGCCGTACCGAGGATCTAAGGACGTGGGGTATCACCAAGATCGGCACACATCGGGTTTTGTGACCAGAGGTGTCGAAACACATGGGAACGAGAGAGTAACGTGTTAGAGCGCCGATCTTGCAAGCAACTTGCAAGTGCGGTTGCTACAAGTTGATGACTGGTACTCACGCGCTTGGTGTAATTTGGAAGAGTGTAGAGCTTTCCGATGGTTGCAGACATTGTTACGCACTCAACGTTGGAAGCTTGAAGAAAGAATAAGATGGAAGACTTGAAATAGTTTCGAGCAAATTTTCGATGAAGCACACGTGGCGGGTTTATGAGTCACCAATATTTCAACACGTTACAAATCATCTACGATGTTTGTGGAGGTAACAAAGCTAATGAAAAATCGCCCAGACAAACAACACAGTTGTGCAAGGAAAGGGAGTTGAATACAAAGAATAAGGATAAAGGTTAGTGCACGGCAAACTATACTCGAGTGGTATTGACGGTGTGTGGTGGCTTAGTTGATCTTGATCGAGCTCGCGATTTCTTTACCGCAGCCTTAGATGATTTCATGACGGGGAATGAGAGGCCCTCAACCAAGGGCTTGTTGATCGTGCCCTTTCCGGGAACCTTGGTACTTTGCGAGTACGATTGATCTTCATCGATTAAGGTTGCCTCAGACGACTGCGACAGTGGCATGCAAAGTGTCACGGTATCCGATGATTGTGAGAGTGGAGGTGCCACCACGAACGGATCCGCAATGTCAATGCTCATATCAGCGATATCTGATGGCTTGGTGGGCACGTCGTACACAAGCTTGTCAAAGGTTGGCTGTCGTGAGATGGCCTGCCGTTTCCGGGGATGCTGAGCAGAAAGGGGGTCCACAATAACCCCACATTCATCGTCCCCATCACCGGAGAGGTCAATATATGGGACGTGCGCGGTTATCGGGGGGCGCCTCTTCTGGGGTGACGCAGGTAGAGGAATCTGGGACGGGGAAATAGGCCGGTGAGGCTCGGCAGATTGTTTCTTCGGAATCGGTCTCGATGGGATAACGGGAGGAAGTGAAGGCACTGCATTAGCGTTCTTTGCCAATTTGAGGCGAGATTTTGGAATGTTGGAGATCAGCCGAGTGGGGGATGAAGGAGGAATGGGCCGAGATCCTGAGGAACCTAAACTAGGATACAGGTTTTCAGATCCCGTCAATGGGATCTTGCCACGGAAAGCTGAGCAGTGTGGAAACCTCAATGCATTGCCCAATGAGGATTTATGCTGAAAACGAACCTTTCCCTTTCCCTTTCTCCTTCCCGGTAATGCCATAGTCCTTCACCACATGCCAATGATGGTTCTCCTTTGAGCCGCCTTCCTTCTCCTTGTTCACTGTGGAGCTGAGTGAGGACTGTACCTCCCAATCTTGTGGTCTAGCACGTCGCCAATCCGCTTCGACTTTGGCGCACCATACGTCCGTGTCACCTTCAACCCAGACGTCTATGGATGATGCAAGATCTGCGGGCGGTGGCGTACGGTTTACAAAGACAACTAGCCTGGTGTTTTTCATTGTGAGGATTACCGAGGAAGGTTTGCAGGCTTGGGAAGGACTCGTTGGAAGAGTAGTCTGGGTGGCGTCGGGTGTGATATTCTTGTCCTTCGAGGTGGCATGGACAGCACCGGCGAAGTCTTTCACTAGGCGCTTAATGCCATGTACTTTAAGCGAAGTACCCATGATGATCAGAAGGTCGGGTTTGCGACTAATGTCTCGGGTAGAAATGATACCAATCTCATCAGCATGAGGGTGGGCCTCATCATACAGAATTATGCTGGGGCGAAGAGTACCAACAGCAAGCGCTCGCGCATTACGGGCAATTCGCGATTCCGCTACAGGCCTTGTCAATCCCCAGGATGTTGACGGAAATGAATGCACATACAGCGGTTGGAGCAGTCAGGACACGGTGGCGGAGCACCATTGAGGAATGTCGATAAATGTTCATCCATATAAGGAAAGCTTGCATTGCAGATAACACATCTGACACGGCTACAATCGATTTCACCGTTAGTTACCGAAGGCGTAATCAGCGACAATGCCACGCACTGAATGTCCCCATGTAGCTGAACATTCTTAACTTCCTTAGAGTTAAATAGTTTCCCCTTGCCTTTCGTCGAATATGCGGAGCTTGGGAGGTTCACTCTATCCTCCAACCCATCGATGTTTTGGGTATAGGATCGCAATAATTTCCCTTTTGTGTCGAGTGTCTTAATGAAGTGATGTGCAGGGGCAGGATGAGCTTTATCGATGCAAAGCTTCAACTCTGCTATAAAGGAATAGAACAGGCGTGTAGATTCGGGTTCACGAAAAAGGGAGGCAGAGAAAAGGTCACGCCCTCTGAGCACGACGTTGGGGTATCGCGACTTGACCAGGTTGTAAAGGCCATCGCTTGAGCGAAAATCCTTTTTAATAGCAATAAGTGCGCAAATCAGAACGCAACACGAAATGACAAGTTTTAGCAAGACGCACCGGAATCCCCGAAGAACATGAAATCCCAGCACCAGTGACAACTATGACACGCTTCGATTTCGCCACTGCAAGGCTCAGCGCGTGAAGTGATTTGCGTGATCCAACATGATCAGGCGTTGACGGCGACGACGCGCTCTCCAACGCGCCGAGCTCGAGATGAAGTGGCATCGAGGCGAGGGGATGTTGACGGGTCACTCAGAGCGTCGGATGCAAAATCAGTCCAAAACAATCTTATTTATTCAAGGTCACGTGAATGGAATTCTGTCAAATTTCCTAACTCAGGGAAGTCATAATCATAGAACCAGAACTGCTTCCAATGCCAATGAAAGACATATCATGCGTGAAATGATTCCGCTTAGTTGCCACGATAGGCAGGAAACTTTGCGATCTGGTGACCCAACTAATGGTTCCAGAACCCTCAGCAAAATTGCGTTCTCCAATGTGCCCGGGCAATAGGCAGGTGACCAGCCTGGAAGAGAACCCGGGCAACTCAAGGAAAGGCCGCTCCCAACACGTGCAATCTTTTCAAATCCTGGGATTGAGTACTATGTATTTCAAAATCAATCATGCCTGCCAAACAAGGGATCATATACATAAACAGATACAGACAAAGCTCCGCATTAGACTTCCCACGACGAGCACGTGTCCTGCTACTTCAGCTTACAAAGCCAGAAGTCCACGCGGTTTGCGTGCTACACTTAGCGCTTCTGGTGCGAGAACATAAATCTGCAGTGTCTACAGCAACACTACTCGGATTATGGCTCAGAGCTCGAGGAGATCGTCCATATCTGGGGCATCGCAACATAATGCCCTCGTGGTATCACAATGGCAACCCATCCTTCAGTCTCAGAATCAAGTTGTCCTCTACAATGCGTCAAGCAAGGGCTTGACAGTCAATTACATACACCCTGCTTGCCATACCGTTGAAGAGCCAGATGGCTCTACATGTCCATACTGCCACAGACCCCTAGACGAGTACAACCATTCAGCTCCCCAAGCTCCTACGAGCGATCATCGTGCCCCCAACTACTTCCATTTACTCGCCATTCACAACGAGTCAACCTCGAGGCCGTTGACTCCGCCCCATCTGGAAGATGAAGCTAGGCCCCCGCTGAGTTCAGAAACTATGGCCGAAGGCTATTTCGACGCATTCTTCCGTGAAGAGTCTAAATTAGGAATGGGTGCTAATGGATCGGTGTTTCTCTGTCAACATGTTCTTGACGGAAACCTCCTTGGTCGTTTCGCCGTCAAGAAAATCGCCGTTGGATCGTCGCATAAATATCTCGTAAGAATACTGAAAGAGGTGGGTCACTGCCATCGTCTTCAAGATGATGAGCATCATGACGACATTGCTTAGGTCCGACTACTTGAAACGCTGCGTCACCCTAATATTATCACTTATCACCACTCATGGTTAGAACCATGTCGCTTCTCTACATTCGGGCCATCTGTGCCCACTCTTTTCATTCTAATGCAATGGGCAGAAGGAGGGAGTCTAGATGATTTTATTGCTCAGCGTCGGGGTATTTCACATGGGGATGCCTACCAAAACTCTGCCTCGCCAGAATCAGAAGAAGCGCATATGACCAAAGCTCAGAGAATCGCTGCCTTTAAAGCGCGGACCGGAGCAGGAGCCAGTGGGACTTCCCGGCCAGCAAACTTGAAGGCAGTTCATTTGCTGAGCACGGATGAGATCGTAAGCCTTCTGTGGGATATTACTTCTGGCCTAGCGTTTCTGGTGAGTTTGCTGTTCAGCGCATCGTCACCTGGATGATAACATGCCTTCAAGCACAACCGGTCGATTCTGCATCTAGATCTGAAGCCCGGAAACGTTCTACTCACCTGGGACCCCAATGTCTTGATGTTTGTATCACCAACTAGTTAACCCGCTGAAGCTTATGTGCTTCCAATACAGACCCCGAGGCATGCTGTCCGATTTTGGTGCTGCAAGGGATATGCTACATCAAGGGTCTCGTACAGGTGTCACTGGGACGTAAGTCAATCTTGTTAGCATCTGCGAGCCACCGCCTTTTCAACGCCATTCCATCTACTTAGACTTGAATATACTTCCCCTGAAATAATTATGCCCGACCCCATGACTGGCGCCTTGCGTCAGACGGACAGCAAATCCGATATCTGGAGCTTAGGGATCATCCTTCACAAACTGATATTTTTCCACACCCCATGGAGGAACGGGAACGACGATTTCTCTCTGTTGGAGCAGGAAGTCATTGCTTATCCAGGGTGAGTGTCTAGTGGTGTTAGAAAGTGACCCATTTTCTGAATTGAAGTTGCAAGATTCATCCCGGATCCCTCTATAACTAGTGCTTGCTCCCGACGAGGCCTCCCAACTGAGCTTTTGACACTCTTGCAAAGTCTCTTGGATCGCGCACCTGGTCGACGACCAAGTTGCGAAAAAATTCTCTTGGCGATAGAAGAGCACAAGGTATGAGTCTCGTTCCACACATTTCTTTAACCCAGCGCTCACCCCCACCGTGTATGTAGACAAGATATGTTCGAGCATCATCATCACCATCCAACAGAAGTCGCTCAATGAAAAGGGAACGAGATGGCGTGGCCGTGTTCCCTACGTCCGCAAACACACTCGTTCGAACTCATTCGCACACCACATCAGACACATCTCCAGAACGGGGTCTTAACCCATCAGCATCTAACGGTGTCGTAAGGCCGAGGCTGAGGCTACCATCAGATGCTGGGACGATAATACCTGACAGAGCTTCCTTCACTACCAAACCAAATGAAGACTCTGGTTCCATGGATGGCTCGAACCGAAGTCCAACATCCCGAAAATCACTTACCCTTTCTACCTCAACGAGGGTATCGAATTACGATTCCCATGAGGATGGTTCTGACGATAACCCACTGCCCCGCACACCTGTCGCTGGCTCCATGAGACACCGAAGACAAGGGAATGTTCCTCCTACGTTATTCGCGAGATCTAGAGGAAGACGAAGGAACGGAGGCGGAACGGCACCAAGTACTCCCATCGTGCCTACCCATCGGAACGAAGTTGCTTTGCCAGCAGTGAGTCGGGATTGGATGTAGAGAACAAGGCTAATGATGATTAATCCCAGTTTCCTCAGCATTCTCGTGCTGTGTTAGGAAGGTTGTGGTGGCTTGCCTACCGGCAACCTTCTTGGCCTCCGGATGAAAGGCTCGTTAGAGATATTCGAGCTGTAATGCTTATTGGGAAGGTATAGTCAACTCGTCTTGATTTTTGATATGAACTGTTCCTCATGATCCAACCTAAACATTCTTTTCTTCAGATGATTTCTCTAGCCCATACCGCACGCCAATCCTCGTATTCTCATCAATATCACTTTCCAATATCACTCCCTCCATCAGTCGTCATCCCAGTTGCTTCAGTTCTCGCAGCAGCTGATGTGTGGAGACCTCTAGGTTCAGTTGACGAGCCTGGAAGGTTTTCCGGACCAAGGCATGGTCTTGGTGTATCCATTGCACTGACAGCTGTTCATGCGCTGCTAATGAGACTGATGTAACTCGTTGCTTCTTCACGCTCTTGCATCATACCGATACCAAATTTTACCCCCTCCATATCCACACTCGTATTCCCCTCTTGATCCCCCTTACATGCATACTCTGACTTACGGAGCAAAAGCCTTCATTCTAAACCCCTTATCCTCATCCCTCATAATCACTCGTATCAGTCCGTTCTTGCCACTGCCACTCGACGCATTCCACTCCCCTTCCTCCTCACCTATGCCGTCTCATTGAATTAAACTGTTTAAATAGTTCCATACTGGATATGGGATATGCATTTGTGAAAAATAGTTCTTGTAGCATGTACAACGTGAGGTATTCAGTAACTCTTTGAAAATTCGCACTGCTGTCATGTACTGACTCCAGGATCGTTGTTCCAGGTGGACGTGCCCTTTATGGTACTCACTTCCACCAATTTCCTAAATACCTTCTCTTCTGCTGGCTATGCCACTTCCTGGGTGGTCCTCTGCTCGCGCGTCGAAAGGTCACTAGTGTCGTTAACTAAATTGCATACTTTTACGTTCACCAGAACAGGACCTGAAAATGTATTCATTTCTTACTATGTCACGGTCCAAAAAAATTTGTTGGTGTCATTGAGGTTGCTTCGGCTGGAAGTCAAGCGCTGGTGGCCATATAAGGGTAATGGCGCCGAATTTGCTTTCCTATATATTTGGGTCATCACCAGGCACACTGACTCATTCATCAGATCGGCGCGCCTATTTTTTTTGCATGCCACTAGTAATTCGTTATAAGTACATAATTGGTGCCGTAAAGCTAGGGTGCCCGGGCCTGTCCGTTCGCGGGGAGCTTGCGGTTTACTAGCCCCCACCGTCTACTCAGAGGTTCCCCTCGGTCTTGTCCGTTCCATGGCGGGCGTTGTGTCCAACAGAATATCGATTGCAAGCGTTGCTTCGAAACTATCGACCCTCTGGTCAAAGATCCCCTTCTCTTCCAGGGAAATATCATCACCGCTCGCCATCATATGTTCCTACACTGAGACTACCCCCGATGCCCAGCGGTCCCCCATCAAAGAATTGGTCATTTACAAAGAAGAGGATGGTTTTCAGCACGAGTTCCTTCTTTTACGGCTAGCAAAACCTGCTGGAGAAGAATTCTGGGTGCGCCTGGAGAGAAAAGGGCCAAGGGGCACTCTTAGCAGACTTATCTCTAGTAAATGGGAAGCAAATGATATGGTGAGCGGGATTGTTGGCCATTGTCTTGATTGCTACCCACCCAATTCCGGTCAGGCGACTCTTTCTGGGAAAAGCGCAACTCTATTAGGTAGCACGAAGAATGTTGAGAAGACGAAAATCATTTTCCGCGTCCCACCTTCGCTGACGGACTTATTCTGTGTCCTCGAGGCACTCAGGGAGTCATCAAAATCCTACAAACTGTGGCCGGTATGCGTATGATACTCGTAAATCCTCTCCTATCACAAACCTTATCCTCTCGGTTGCTAGGAGAATTGTTGCTTTTTTGCATCTGTAGTTGCTGAACACCTATACGGTCTCGATGAAAGTGCAGAACTTATTGAAACTTTGAGATGGCTTGATCTTGGAGTTGAGGCCCGTCGAAGAATTTATCAAGTAATTGCTTCATATGATCCTCTTTCCTTTCATGATCTAGACAGTGAGCCGGAAAGCACACCACCGACCGGATCCCTGGCATTCCCCATTGGTGGGTTTAAGACTGAGGTACGGTAGGATCGATTCCGACGCTCGCCGCAAAGACTATTTCCTAATTAGCTTGTCTGAAGCCTGATGTTGACGGGTCTCTCAATGCAGCTGCAAGAACTAGAATATTGGAAGAGGAAAACCGGAAACTCTATGACAGTTTGCAGTCGTGCATAGAGGAAATGGCGGCACTG